>NC_135179.1:2182546-2185046 GCF_041146795.1 Maylandia zebra
GCCGCTCACCACAGAGCCGCTTCTCGCCTCCAGAGACGATCTCGTAAATAAAATGTTTGCAGAGCAGAAACTGCAAACTGAATTATGTAATATTTAATGTAAGAAAGTGCCTCACGCTGCACACAAAGTCTGTGAAATACACGCTTTAATTTGAATGCTGGGGTTTCTGCACCTTCACCACATCAGAGCTAAGACGAATTAAAACCTCTGTTGATATCACACAGAAACAAACACTGACAGGAAACTGAATTAGTGGAGCAGAAGCTAAAGACGGCTCTGAGGATTTAAGCCGAGACCAGAAACCATCGAAGCAAACGTGTCAGAGCCGGAGGAAAGACATCAGGACTCGCTGGGTGGATAAGGGCGGAGCTACACCAAAACTCACCAGACTGAGACCGGAGCAGCCGTGAGGGCCGGCGTGGGTTAAAGGGGCATTACGCCGCGTTAGCTGAACCCCGCGGAGAAGCCGGGCGCCTCGCCTCCCGCCGAGCAGCAGGAATCCAGACACGGAGGAATTTTTTCATCACTTTACTCATGAGGAGGGTTTTAAAACGATCCGCGGGGGCCCGGAGGGTCGGACAGTTCTGAATCCTGCAGTGTGTGTTTGTGTTTGTCTCAGTGACTGAGACGTGCCTGCAGCCGGGGCCGGCACCGAGCCGCCAACCGCAGAAAGATCCCAGCTGAGCTCGTGATAGAGGAGCAGAAACAGCCAGGCCTAACCACTCAGCCATCTGAAACAGTGAACCAACCATAACCACGGTTTAACCATTACTATGCTTTAAACTTGCAGGGTTTACATTTAAAGACAGTCCCTGATGGAGGTGTCGACACGGTGATCTGATCCATTCACAACCTCACGACCTGCAGACTTCACATCAAACAGCCTGTGAGAACATGGATGACTTACTTTCATTCACAGTGAGCTGAATCCCTTCATGAAACATTTCACACTAACGCAGGAAATTATCATCAGAACAAACTCGTGCTGCAGACAAATGCTGGTGTGTTTGAAGCACACAGCCGGGTGTCTATTACACCGACACGGGGTGAACAGAAATGTGCTGATCAGGACGATTCAGACGTGATGCTGGGGCTTAAAAGCAGACGGAGAGGCGCTGATCTGATTCACGCTTGGACCTGAGTCCTCAGTGAAACAAACTGCGGCGTCAGCATTTGGTCGTTTGCTTCCTCCTTCCTGTCCCCGCCACCCCCGCCGGCTGCAATATGTCGCTGCGGCCTCCAGCAGGTCGACCAGGTAACAAACCGTCTGTGCAGATCTGCACGCCGAGCACACGTCCCACAGAGGAATCAGCGTTTAGCGCCTTTTTTGCTTTGAAAGGATGAAATCAGCCTGCAGGACGCAGCAGGAGGAAACATCAACACCTGAGCACAAAGATCAGCCGGACGAGCCGCAGTCGTCACTTAAATCAAAGCCCAAACGGAAACCTGCAGGACGAACAACACGCAAACACAAAGGGTCCACCACAGACTCTACGGGAGCGACACTCAGCTGATAATCAGGAACATCCAATCAAAATCTGAGATGTTCCCTCGGTCCGTTAGTACAGTGACATCACAGCAGCATTTTACTGATGAGGCCATTAAAAAACAGCACAAACACGGTCCAGAGGTCCAGTTCAGGTGAAGCTAGCAGACAGCTAGCAGCTACAGCCACCTGTGTCACCATCCACCTGTCAGCCAAAGAGGCCACGCCCCTAATAATGCTAACTTTAATACAATTTAAACACATGCTGTGAGGGGGAATTATCGCTAGAGAACAATCAGTGTGCGTATCAGGTTATGAATGCTGGAAAGATTTAACATTGGAGTCAATGGGGACAGATTCACTGAATTTCCAGGATCAACAACTGAAAAAGTTTGATGTTTGCAGCCTGAAGCCTTTAAAAAATGAGCTCTGTGGTGTTTTACATGCTGTGTTCTTACACCTGTGCTGCTCATACTACACATGCATGATAACATCAACTCACACGTGAGTGACCAAAGTAAAATAAAGTCAGAGTGTGCGAGGCTTTCTTGGAGAGGTGGATGTTCTGAGCAGCAGCAGCAGCAGGAGGATGATGATATTGATAGAGTGTGAGCAGCTGCTTGTTACTGCGATCTTCTTCCTCTTCACTTTGCCTTCATCACATCGAAGCCTCTGTGCGTCCCGTCAGTACTGATGTCTCTCCGATCCGCCACCTACTCAGCTCGGCGCGGCGCCCCACAGGCCCGCTCCGTTTGATCCGTTACGGTTTGACGTGACCGGGCGGACGGACAGCTGCAGGGTCCAAAAGGTGCAGGAGTCAGGAGGAAGCATGTGTTCATGGTCGGACGGACACCTGAGGCAGGTCGTTACCTCAGACTCTTTGATGTTGATCCAAGAAGTCGGAGCTCCAGTTTTGCCGATCGGAATTCTGGGACTCATGGGTGTGTGAGAAACCGGAATATAATGATGAGCAGCAGCTTTGTTCACATGATGTCGCACACCTGCAAAGGTGCG